>NC_052510.1:59100273-59130273 GCF_014356525.2 Nilaparvata lugens | reverse complement strand
GGAAATCAGCAACGCTGTTGTCCTATCTTTCTTCACTGCTGTTATGAGGTGAACCTCACTACAGTCAATTTGTAGTTTGAAAGTTGGAAAAACATCTAGAAAAAAGTGAGTAATTTATTGTGACAGTGTTAATATTGATAAAGGCGTGGTGCAAGTGTTCAAGTAGGTAAGTCTAACTGGAACAAGTTGCACCTTGGGGCAATCTACTCAGTACTCAACCAGAACGACCTTCAATTATCCTAAGTTTTTGCATACCATGTCAATACAATGGGTATTGCCATAGACGAAATTTACAATCTGTGGTATTGAATCTTTGGTATTGCAAATAGGTGTGGAGTTTTAATGTTCAATTCGTTCTCGAAATAGGCTAGGTTTGTATGAAATAAGTTCAGTTTATGAGAAAATATCCGTGTTGCCAAATTATGTGAGATTGAAATCTTTTCATACAAGCTAACATGACTGGATGTATTGAAATTGACAACTTTGAATTGACTGTGTTGTCAATTGAATTGAATTCATTTATTAAATTTTGGCAAATTTTGCCAAAAACAAAAACAAAAAAAGCTTCATAAGAAATAAATATTAGCTACTTTACTTGACTAAAATACATACATAAAAAATCTGGTGTGGTACACTCATACAACTTTCCTTGCTTATTGAACTGTAAGCCTCATTCTTAAACGAGAATAATTTAGGGGAATAACATAATGACGATTGGAGGCAAAACATTTGCAACTACGATCAGACTACTGTATATGTGCATATATAATTGTTTCCAGAGTACTTTTTCCTTTGTGTGAATTGTGAAATTCGATTATTTTTTCAAAAGTCGTCAAAACAGCTGTTCTACAGATGAAATATCTCGACTATGACTGTGTTCTTTTTATAAACTGCTCTACTACCTATCTCATGCACGAGAAGGAGGTTACAAAGTCCATTTCCCAAGGATGGGGTGGAACCCCCATTAGTTTCCCAGGAAAAAGACTCATGCCAGTTGATAGAGCTGATAAATAGCTATACAGGGTATGAATTCGGTCAGGTCATTTTTGAGAAATTGTTTTCCATTTTGTGAAAAACATGGTTTTTTAGTAATTATCTGCCATTTTTTTCAAGAATATTACGGAGCTCCTGCAATTTTCCCAGAGATGATACTCATGTCAGTTGATAGGTATAAATTTAAAGAAAATCGTTGGAGCCGTTTTCGAGAAAACCATGAAAAACATGGTTTTTTAGTCATTATCCGCCATTTTTCTCAAGAATATTACGGAGCTCCTGAAATTTTCCCAGAAATGAGACTCATGTCTGTTGATAGGGCTCATGAATAGTAAAAAATTTGAAGAAAATCGTTAGAGCCCTTTTCGAGAAAACCGTGAAAAACATGGTTTTTTAGCCATTATCCGCCATTTTGAATTAAATTTTATTGAATTCCTTATTGTCGGAGCCTCATGGTATAAGGACCTTAAGTTTTAAATTTCAAGTCAATCAGTTAATTAGGAATGGAGTTATCGTGTTCACAGACAAACACACACACACCCACACACACAGTCAGACATCCAAAAATCATGTTTTTGGACTCAGGGGACCTTGAAACGTATAGAAAACATGAAATTATTAGGGTACCTTGAATTTTTTTGGAAAGCAATACTTTCCTTACCTATGGTAATAGGGCAAGTAAATTACCTATGGTAATAGGGCAAGTAAATTACCTATGGTAATAGGGCGAGGAAAGTAATGAAACGTATAGAAAACATGAAATTAGGGTACCTTAAATTTTGTTTGGAAAGCAATACTTTCCTTACCTATGGTAATAGGGCAAGGAAAGTAATAAAAATAAGGAACTGTTAATTTATTCAATTAGAAATAATAACGAGGTGATATCGTTATAGATAATATTATAAATAATAATTATCTTTGATTAGATTTGATTCATGCTCCCATGAGTACAGTAGGTTGTCATTCCTGTCATTTATAAAATAGAACTATAGTACCCTTCATAACAAATAAAATAATAAAAAAAGAATACAAATTCTAACATTTGTATCAGACGATGGTGTGATCACCGAAACTAGTAGTTTTGTTACAATTTGTATTATTGTTGTATTATATTATTAAATAATTCTATTTTATAAATACAAGATAGTAGCCCTGAATTCATACATTTTAGAAACATCCTGTCATATTATAGGCTTGCATGAAAATATAAAAAAATGAAAATAATCCATATTCAGAGGCAGTTGGTGTTCCACACCTGTGATGTGCAATGATCTGATCTCATGACCGTATTTGGACGTAATACCTGGGTGTGCCTGGTCTCGGCCAATGGCAGTAGAGCTCGGCCTCTATTGGTCGACAGCTAACGGCCAATCGTTGGGCTCCACCCACACTGTATAATATTCTGCTTCCCAACGTTCAAGCTCTCAGTTTATTGGTGATGTAACAACAAAAATTATCTTGAATTGTTTTAACAACGAATGGTTTTGACAATATCAAATAGTTTTTATAATTATTATTACGAAAATCCAAATTAAATGCTGTAATTCACCCCGAAGACTTCTGCTACTGCAAATATTGACAACAGGGTAAACAGCAAGATGGAAATTTGATGAGCGCTACTATTCAAAAATTACTTGTCAACCCGGAAATTCCTAATTAGTAGTTTTTATTATATTTGATTTACTTATTTTTTAAAAGTAGCGCACGTGGAATTTCCTTCTTGCTGTTTACCCTGTTGTCAATATTTGCAGTAGCAGAAGTCTTCGGGGTGGATTACAGCATTTAATTTTGATTGTCGTTCTATAATAATCATATTATTCGTTAGCATTTGAATAATTGCAATATCTCACCAATTTCCATCTGTGGATCGTTTTTATTTAATATGAGGTTTTCAACAGTTTGTGTTATCATACATAATTATAAAATTTCATAACAACATGATAATAATTATCCTACTTTGAATTACTCAGTTTGAACATGATTGCAGTCGTTTTCGAGGTGATTCTGTCAAGATGATGTATTTTATTTATTTATGTACTCATCAATGACATACACCCTTAATGATAGAATAATTTATCTTTAAGTGTAATTTAAGAATAATTTGAAAAAACATGCTAACATATTCTATTCCAACATTCAACAAGATAATTTATTTATTTATTCACAAAGGAGACAACGGGTTTCCCAAAATATGTCTCCTTTACAAAACAATTTTTACAGAAATGCAAATACCAATAACTAACTGATGAACCGGGCTGAATATTCGAAGAATTCAAGAATACTCAGTGTTTCCACTTGATAAATTCCAAAGACAAGGATCCAAATACCACGTCAAATCAGCAATCTCGATAATATCCTCAAGTTCGTCTCAAGTGACTTGGTAATAATAATTCAATACGATTCCAATGACTCATTTCGACACGCCAATCAAGAACTCATGATTCATGAAATCATGAATGGTCAAATTCACGAAATATCCAGTGTTCATTCAACCATAACTTTGAATTGCGAATCAACAAAACCTCAGCCAACGAACGAACGTAGGAGCACATTGAAGATAATTAATTAATGGCTGGATTATTCTCAGTGAGAGATGAAAGGGACTCGGCCATTGGTGGGACAGATTCAGGTGATGGAAGCCCATTGTCACGATGAGACCAGGGAACACAATATGAGAACTCACGCAGTCAATTCTACTCATTCGATTTCATTACAGTCGAGCTCTTCGATTCAAATTTCCTCCCATAGACTTCTGTTCGTGTACCGGCCGATTCAACTGATCGATACAAGAATCTGGTCGAGAAGACCGGTATCCAAACCACTAACATTTGTTGTGTGACCATAGATACTTCCAGTCTAGATACAATCATCAAAATTGAGTAGACTTTAATTACTATACTGTAGAATATACTACAGAATACTGTAGAATTACAGTATTCTACAGTATCTGGTAATTCTACTGTGGAATTACTTTACTGTGGAACGAAAATCTGAAGTTGAATGCTGTAAACTCCCATTTGTTACTGTGAACTTTCAAAAGGCAATAGACTTTGTCTGAAATGTTTTTGTTCAAATAGGATTTGAAATACAGTGTAGTTGATAAAATAAGTTCAATTCAAATTGACTTTGTCCATGACTCGCTTTTGTTTGAATAGGAATTGAAAACAGTGTAGTTGATATACGTTCTATCCAAATTGACTTCTCTATAACTCGCATTTGTTTGAACAGGATTCGAAACTAGTTTAGTTGATATTAGTTCTATTCAAATTGTCGATGTTAAATTGTAATTCATTGTTTAATGTTAGTATAGTCATGAATACGTTAGAACCAGTGGTTGTTACGTATAATCATAGCATAAGAAGATATCCCATGGCATAGATCGATCATGTTCCAAATTTGAAGCCAATTTTTTGTTAACTCAAGCCGATTACCATCGACTACTGTCTATTATTACTGTTTTGTTGGGTGAGAGTGTAAGAACGGCACAGTATGAGAGACTACCAGCGTCACATAGCTTCTCGAAAATGAACTACTAGGACTATTGGCTTGAGTTTACATTGAAAATTGGAACATAAACGCCCTATACCATGGCATATCTTTTCTCTATGTTATAATGGAAATAACAGAGATTCTGCCTGAGTTGTTTTCATCTAGGATTCTAAATAGTTTTCGCTATCATTCAGCGAAGTCTTCCGAGTCAAAACAAATGTGCAACATAAGATTCATTTTGTGATTTTATGATTAGTAGAATTTCTACTACACAACTCCCATTTGCAGTTGATATAACAACTGAATTGCTGCACTCTAGTTGATAAGCTCGTGATTGGTTGACTCCTTTCTACGACCGATGTCATGACAACAAACCTCCTGCTATCTCATTGGTGAGTTAGCTCGTGATCAGTTGAAATCTCTATCACCATAAACTTATGATAACTATTATGATCATCACATTATGATAAATGCAAAGTTATCAACAAAGCCCGGCTGAACAAAGGTCTGTTTGATTTTAATCGTGATTAATTTCACGAGAACCAATCAGAGAGGGAGATTTTGAAAAGACGGCCTCTCTGATTGGTTCTCGTGGAGTTAACCACGGTTAAGATTTGACCGGAATTTGTGTGACCGGCTCAAAGGTCTTTTTTTAATATAACCACACCAATTAATTGCATCATAATACCGGGCAATCAAAAACTCTCCGCAGTTTTGGTAGAGAGTTAGTGGGGAGGATATTTTTAATATTCTTTCCGAAGAATGGGCATTGATATGTCCGAAGCTCCGCCAATTTATGTAGATGCATAACAATATAATTATTATCTATAGTTATTATATTACAAATTGCTTTTTCATATCATATACAGTTCAATAATTATTTTCTTAGTCTATATCATGTAAATTCATCTATAATTTTGCTGTATTGTAAGCGCAAAAGTCTTATTGTATATAAGTTATGACGTTATTCTTTATATTTAAATAACGATTAGCTTCCTGCTTGGCATCGGTCGGTAGAGCATGAAATGTTTGATATAAATTATAAAATTAGGTCGTGGTTTTTTTTTAATAGGATACAGTCTCATAAAAATCTTTATAGGGCCAGATATGAGCTTCCCCTATACTTCTTGTAATTCATTGAAAAATAAATAAATATATATATATATATATATAATATATATATATATATATATATATTATATATATATATATATATATATATATATATATATATATAATATATATATATATATATGGTACTTATCCTATAGTGTTGAGGAATTAAAATGAATTGCACACCATAAACAATTTGATACATTTATATTAACAAATATTGCAAAAATAGATCAAGGCAAAAAATATAAAGAGCGATAAAAATATAATATATAAAAATAGAACAATAATTGAAATCAGTAAAATATCACAGGCTAAATGTTATTCTCTAAATTTATAGCACGAAACGTTACCATGTGCTTTTATCTTTTAATCGTATGCATCCTTTTGTATGTAGCTGCGATATAAGCTTGCTAATACTTGTCGACTTGGACAATTCTATTAAAAATAGGTTCCTTAAAATCAACTTGATAAATTGGCAACCAATAATCCAAATATATATATTAAATTCTCTAGTATCTAATAGATTTCTTTGTAATGAATATATATTTTATCTCAGGGTGCAAGATTCGGCACCTGATAGAATAAGTAGAGCAATTCATCTAGTGAATCAGAGCTACAACAAACTATCGCAAATTATTGTAAAAATTAAAGATCATATGAATATGTTTTAATAGCCTAGATTTTATACTTCTTTGATTTATTAGAATTTTCTGAAATGTACTGACTCATTATTCCTCTAATAAAATACCTTTAATACTATCTTTACTTGCGCAAGTATTTTTTATTAAATTCTTAATTTATAAGAAAACCCTTTCGACGAGCTAGCTTTGATTATTATGTAATTTCGAAGCACTGAGGGCGCCCATCACTAATTCAATATTTCTCACTCACGTGTCGAAATCTTCCTTTGAGCTGCTGATGTCGATCCAACTCCTGGTGGTCCTGGACTATGGTAGCCGGAGTCGTCTCTTCCAAGGGGTTACAAAAATTATTTAAAAATGAAAATGACTTCTGCTTTATAAGAGCATCACAAAGTCTTATAGGAAATTTAATAATTCAATCTAACTTTAGCTTTTTACAAGTTATAGCAAGGTATTACGCTCTATAATATTTAGGGACCTCTCATGGTGGCATTTGGCAGGCGAGTGTTGGTTCTCCTTTCTCAATTTTTCAATTCTTATTTCCGACTTTCAAATTTACATAAAATTTGAATATCCTAGTCCTCCGCCATTTAAGGTTCAAATAGACCGTACTAAAATATTAAATTATTACTTATGTTGTATGTTTAATAATTTCTTTGCCTTCGGGCCATATCCATAACATAGACTATATAACAATTTTTATACAAATTCTAATCATTTATAGAAATATATATAAATATTTTTGAATTGGCATACTATTGCCGCCTATTAACTGCCATTATATGATTGGTGCATGCAAATTGTTTCAGTATTCATGCGCTGGGTAACCTTCTATTTCCTGGATACATTTAATTATTTTTATTAGGTTTTTTAAGTATGCCCTCTACATGCTAGTTAATTTTCTATATATTACCATTTATTTCATGCATCATAATAGTTAGCCACGTGACCTTTTGTTCTTTCAAATTGCATACCGTTTTGCTGCAATAGATCTCTGCCAAGGGGTTTGGTCAGATTCTACGTTGCATGGCTCGGTCGATTGTTAGGTCGCCGATCACTGAATGTTTATACCTAACCTCAATCTTCAAAATTTTATATAATAATATTTATTAGCAAGAAATTATTTCAATTCCTTTTAGGCTATTGTACCGTTTAGCCAGAACAAGCTGATGCTATCTAATCTTTATGTTATCTCTTTGGCGATATTAGCCAGTTACTTTACTCAGACCTATTAGTACTTCAGCTAGGGATTTTTATATCTACCCAAATTTCAAATATGTTACAAAGTGTATAAGCCAGTATATATTGTAATCTACATAAATAAAGTACTCAATCAATCAATCAATCAAATCAGTACCTGCGTTCTGTTTAAGCTGAAGATTGTGTTCTGTTTAGAAACCCGTTCGAAAAGTTACTCCCACTTCCACCCCCCCTTTACAACAATGAATGAACACGTAAATTCAATAAATTAAAACCTTGCTATTGTTATAAATACTTGTTTTTGAGTGATTGAGTGTTTATTTAGTTTATAGTTCACTGCGGAGGAGCTTCTTGATCACTCTGTATAATATGAGAATATCACATTTTTATAACATAAATTTTTCTCATTTTACTCACCTTGCCCTATTACCATAGGTAAGGAAAGTATTGCTTTCCGAAAAAAATTAAGGTACCCCAATTTCTAAATTTTTATACGTTTCAAGGTCCCCTGAGTCCAAAAAAGTGGTTTTTGGGTATTGGTCTGTATGTGTGTGTGTGTGTGTGTGTGTGTGTGTGTGTGTGTGTGTGTGTGTGTGTGTGTGTTGTGTGTGTGTGTGTGTGTGTGTGGTGTGTGTGTGTGTGTGGTGTGTGTGTGTGTGTGTGTGTGTGTGTGTGTGTGTGTGTGTGTGGTGTGTGTGTGGTGTGTGTGTGTGTGTGTGTGTGTGTGTGTGTGTTGTGTGTGTGTGTGTGTGTGTGTGTGTGTGTGTGTGTGTGTGTGTGTGTGTGTGTGTGTGTATGAGTGTATGTGCGTCTGTGTACACGATATCTCATCTCCCAATTAACGGAATGACATGAAATTTGGAACTTAAGGTCCTTACGATATAAGTATCCGACACGAACAATTTCGATCTGATGCAATTCAAAATGGCGGCTAAAATGGCGAAAATGTTGTCAAAAACAGGGTTTTTCGTGATTTTCTCGAAAACGGCTCCAAAGATTTTGATCAAATTCATACCTAAAATAGTCATCGATAAGCTCTATCAACTGCCACAAGTCCCATATCTGTAAAAATTTCAGGAGCTTCGCCCCATCAATGCAGATAGATTCCCAATTATCAGGCTTCAGATACAATTGAAACGTAAAAAATCAGGTGGAGTAGATTGAGCATGAAAATCTCTACAATTGATGTTCACTAACATTTTCACCTAAAATTGAAAATAAGCTTTAAATTCGAGAAAATGTGATTATTCAATTGCAAATTATTGTTGATTCTATTAAATCATTCACTATGAAGAGATAGCAGACCTCATGTGTGTCTCCAGCGTTATTGCCCTGTCACCAGCTGGCTCAAATCTTTGAATAATAGACTTGAGATGCGCGGGAACACTAGCGTCAGGTGATCAATTTTCATAAGGAAAGTTGTGTGAGTGCGCCACATCAGATTCTTTAAATAGCAAAATAGCGTCAAAAACTGGAGCGCTCCTTTGTTGAAATTTTCCTTATCATCTAGTCTGCTCCAATAATAATAATAAGACTCACTCATTATATTATATAGCCACTGAAAACTACCTGTCTCTCTTATCCTTGTTTGAAACATTTATGATGCAATGAAGTAACTGGAAAATTAACAACAGAATGACGTTGAAAACCTAGTTGAGTTCGATTTAAACTAACTACACCAATGTGAACATGTAACGTTACAAGGATAAAACGACAGCTATTGTTAACGTAAGATTTATGGGATATTATTTTGTTCTAAAAGAGCAGCTCATTCTCTTCTTACAATTTAAATAGACTAGGCATCTAACTGGAGCTTGGAGATTATTGGTGAGCCGATTTAAATAGACTAGCAGCTAGCATCTGACTGCAGGTTGAAGATTATTGGCGAGCATATTGCTCTGGTAAACTTCTGGGAATAGGAGTGACTCATACGGTTTCCATCTTGTGAACTATCGAAGAACTCAGCGATCAAATTGGATCATTGTCGGCTGGAGAGAAAAGTAAATTGTGTCATAAAAAATTGATCACCGTACATTCTCATGCGCTTTGTAGTTTCAAGTGACTTGGTTCTGAAGAATTCTTATTTTCCATGGGAAACATTAGAATTTGCTAGAGTGTAGATAGTAATTTTCTAGGCAGCGATGCATATACCGTGGAAGTCTGATGATATTGATGAAGTATTGATGGTGATCGATTGATTGAATGATTTAAACTTCCGTGGGAGAATTTGAAAATATTTTCATTGTTTATGGGACTCTCAGAGTCTAGACTGATTCTGTGAGTCATGCAAGATAACAGTACTTCTGAAACATTGATTCACTCTCAGACAATACCTTTTTCTCTCTATACTGCTGATTTAAAATTTATTAACTACAAGATCTATAAGCATTCGTAATTTTTTATGAACTGTATTTTTCAACAGTTTTCACGTGAGATACATCTTTATAAATCACTAGCCGTCAGGATCGCTTCGCTCGCCCTATCCGTCTAGCAAGGGGGCTCCGCCCCCTGGACCACCGACTGGATCGTCCAAAAGTGAGATCAGCTGACTCGCCTGCATTTTTCATTTGAGCATACTTCATTCCATCAGAAAGTCAAAGTACTGAGAAAACGCAGAAAAGCTGAGAAAAACGCTTAGTTTGGGCGTATCGTTGATGAAATAATAAAGTCACCTCATCACAAAATGTTTAGACCCTAGCTAAACCCCTGTACCAAATTTGTAAATTTTTTGTCTATTACTTGGTGAAATAACTGAAAAAAGCAGAATTTTTTTTGTATCTTTGACGTTATTGCAAATTCCTTCTAACACAACATTATTATACCCTAGCTGATCTTCTGTACTAAATTTGAACAATTTCTGTTCATTTTTGTTCTCGATAAATCTGAGAAAAAGCAAAAAGAAAAACGCTAATTTTGGTCGTATCTTCGACGTTATTGCAAATTCCTCCTAACACAACATCATCACACCCTAGCTGAGCTTCTGTACTAAATTCGAACATTTCTGTTCTTTTGTTCTCGATAAAGCTGAGAAAACGCTAAAAAACGCTGGAAAAACGCAGATTTTGGGCGTATCTTTGGATTTTTTTCAAATCCGTTCTTAGTGCGCCTCTAAAGGGCCAACATAACATACTTACCAAATTTGATCGTTTTTGGTGCAGTAGATTTTTAGTTCTGCGAGTGAGTGTGTCAGTCAGTGAGTGAGTGACATTTCGCTTTTATATATAATTAAAGATTCAACACTCTAATGAAATAATATTGTGATAAATATTTCATCCAAATCAATTCTTTGCATCAATCTCAGTAATGAATTATAGTTCCTGAACAGTGAATAATTGTAATTATAATATTAATTAAAAATTACTAGAATAATAAGAGATGAAAACACAAACACTTGTCTCTCCTTCTCAGCTACTCTACTACATTCATCAGCACTGTCTTTAATTTTTTCAAGAGCCAATATTCTTATTCTGCTTAGAATTTTCACAGTAAACTATTTCCAGCTCTTATGCTGTTTCAAAAAAACCTTGATTTCTCAGCTACAGATAGAAGTTATTTTGAAATAACGCTGTTTGTAACCTTCTGTATGAAGGACTACTCAAATTCTACCATATAATTGCCACCTACACACTTTAGAATCTTTGAATACTTTCATTTTCAAGTCTTTCAGGGCACTCTGTCTCGTCCCTGATTATTAACGGTCGTTGTTCGTGAAATAAAGCGTGAACCAAATCAGGTTTATTGGGGCTACCAAGCTGGAAATTGAAGGAAAATGAATAACTTGAACCGCCCTGTAACCGGCAGCTAATACTATCGAATTAGCGTCCTATAATCCTGTATATATAACCCTGTAACTCCTATAACCATCTCTATAACACTGTCGTTGTTCAATTCTCAACTCCCTCATTATGAATTTAACATACTGTACGCTACACCCAAGGAGAGTATATAGGATACCCTCAGGTATATATTATATACTAGCCTTGCATTATACACCCACCATCCTCCCTATCAGTCTCCACATCTCGGATTATTATTAGTGTGATCTCAGGCTATCATATCCAAATAAAGTCAAATAAAAAATATGTAATAATATTAGTGCTGTAATAGAATTTTTAACGGGTCTTCTAATTTGGAAATTATAGACATTTGTGGTGATCTCAATGATGTAATGGTTACCGTTGAAGGTGATCCACTATTGTGGTGCATCATGAGCAAAAGTATGGTGCAGTGACGTCATGGAGTGATGGTAATAATCTTGTTGTTGACTATTCCTATTGGGAATGATTTTTCCAGCACTCGAAAAGATAATTAGTTGTTCTTGGGAAAATTACTTATTGAACCCAATTGAACCTTTTCGATATAACATCTAGAATGGGAGAAAAAGCCTTTTTGTGAATAGCTCTTGGATTATAGCTCTTATGCTATAAGATTTCAATTCCGTAAGGCTAGCTTCACACGCATTCGGTTTCATTCGGTTCGGTTCGGTTCGTTACCGAAAATGAATGAGGCTTTCATACATGTCAGGTTTTAATTCGTACGGTTCTAATTAGGTATTTTCTTCTCAAACAGCTGTGTTTGGATTTTTACAGTTCATGCTGGTATATTTAAATATAACAGCTGGAGTTAAATTGTAAGATGTTATTTCTTGAACAACTAGATTTTAAAGTTAATTAAAAATTGTGAATTAATTGAATAGCTTCTTTTTGATTATGTTAATATTGGATGTTCAGAGAGATTATTTTCTTAAATTTAAAATGTGTTCCTTGTTTTGACACATGGTATATAAACTTCATCTCTTCTCTCCATTGATGGAATCATGTAATATTCGTGGAAAAAATATTAAAAATGAAAATTCTCCCCTGAGTTTTAATTTATATCTTTCATATTTTCTCAGCAAACTATTCATTGAGAAGAAAATGGTCCTGTGAACTAACAGAAATGAATTGACCATATTATTTTGATTTGGAAATTTTGAAACAGATATCAGGTTAAAATAAAAACAAAAAAGGCAAGCGTGTGTAAAAATCTTTGTTTTTTCCTGTTTCCCTAGCAACGAATTCGAATATGATGAAACCTATTCGTGTCGAGGGAGCGGCTTTTCGGTGCTATGCGGCTGCTATTCGTTTCACATTTATCGGAATTTGCTGGAAACGAACCGAAAACGAAACGAACCGAACCAAACCGAAAGTGTGTGAAATTAGCCTCTTGCTAGCAACGAATTGAAACCTGATGGAATTTATTAGAGTCAAGTGGGCGTTCGGTTCTATGCGGTCTCTATTCGGTACCGGATTCAAACCTAATTACCATTTCACACTTATCGGAATTTGCCGAAAACGAAACGAACCGAATGAGTTTGAAACTAGCCTTACGGTCGCGTTGGTTTCGTTGACGTCACTTGGTTGTCAAAATTGTCAATTGAAATTTTTGACAATGATGTCATACACAGAAGGTAGCATCAGCATTCCTCATGTTATCTTTTCTCTGTGATGATATTTCCATAGACAAACAATAGCGTAAGTAGATATCCCATGGTATAGGGCGTTTATGTCGCAACTTTTACTGTTATCTCAAGCCGATTACTGTCGATTATTTTCGATTTTTACTGTTTTGACCGGGTAAGAGTGTATGAATGGCATATTATTAGAGACTACCAGCTTCATAAAGCTTCACAGGAAAGAACTAAGTGGACTATAGGCTTGAGATAACAGTAAAAGTTGCGACATTAACGCCCTATACCATGGGATATCTACTCATGCTATTGTTTCTCTATGATATTTCTCTGTGAACTACATGGGACCTGCGCAGAAAGACAGTGTAGGTATACTGCAGTATAGCCGAAATACCAACTTATTACCTAAAGTACAATCAAATACAGGAACATTTATATTAAATAATTCAGTGCAAAATCTCCACTCTTGGTTTTGTAACTGGAATTCGAAGGTCATGCTCAACATATATTTTGCCAGTTGAACTGCAGGTCGTCTTCTGTTTCCTAAATAATGATTTGGTCATCTGCAGAAAGAAGCGTAGAAAGGTTGTTATGCCTCTGCCATGGACGTCTGATGATGATGATTGATGATGATGATGATATTCATCACCTACCCAGAAAACTTCTACTATTCAGCTTTAAGTATTTCAAACTTCATCTACTCATATTCCGAATATGTAATTCATTGCTGTCAAGCTACATATCTAAGAATAAGAAAGTTGATGTTGGGTAAGAACTTTAACGAGTTTTAGTAACCTCTCTCTGTATTTCCAAATTCAAACTCATTACGGCCGACACTTGAAAAACTAATTCTAACACCAGTAGTTGTTCTCCCAATCAAGCTATTGACCAATACACAAAACCACTCTCTTGCTAATAAGATGTAAATTATTATTGTGGATTGTATTACAGAACAACACTATAACTTTTGTAAACCCAACTAATGAAGACTTCATTCGAAATTTGTGAATTGTAGATTGTAAATTCGGTGTTGGAGATAGTGAAAGTTGCGTATTGGGTCTCTTGTTTAGGGATAATGAATTAGAATAATGTTATTTGTCTCAGATGGAGTACAAGTTTGGAGGACCGGTCTCAATTTGTTTGGGCGACTCAATTATTATTAGCGGTAGAGAACACACAACTCGCTAAATATTACAGGGAGGAAACTCGATATTTGGGCCATTGAACCTGATTTGTGTTGGGTGAGTTCGACTAGCTAATAAACCGTCGAAACGAGAGTAGAGCTCTCGTAATGAGTGAGAAACCTGGTGGAGAAGTTCTCCCCGTGCCCTTGCTTCTGCGAC
This sequence comes from Nilaparvata lugens, assembly GCF_014356525.2. Classification (NCBI taxonomy): domain Eukaryota; kingdom Metazoa; phylum Arthropoda; class Insecta; order Hemiptera; family Delphacidae; genus Nilaparvata; species Nilaparvata lugens. The sequence continues at coordinate 59,116,042 of NC_052510.1, read as the reverse complement.
CCTATATCATTAGTCGCAATTTAGCCAGGTCATAACTGTTGATTTACGCCTTTCAGATGCGTTGTTTACTGCTTCTTGAAAAACTAATTGATACGGGATGGGATAAAGAATCTGCGGATCTCCTATCTCCCTCGGGATGCAGGTGACAGAGTCTGGACGGAATTATCGCGCCAGCTCTCGAGTAAACGCCGAGTCTTGCTAAGATTAAACCGGTAATTTATGTTCCGGCAATATACTTACAGCTTAACAGGCGCAGAGTAAAAATGCTTGATCCCGGTTCATTTTTACGCCTAGATACGGTAATCACTACCGTTAACGGGAACCGATGTGAGTTACGATGACACGAACGGTTAGCTTGCAATTATTCACGATGAAGTAGTATCATTGTTCCTAATAGATAATCTTGAGCGCCTTTCTTCAGACGGTTGTGGACCTACTGAGACAATATCCGTCATAAACTGGTGGTGAGATAGAGTGGACTATATCGTGTTCTACACTTTACCATAGAATAAACAATCCAGTTAATCTAAACAATCTAGTTCATTTACAATCTAGTTGATAAACAATCTAGTTAATAAACTATCTAATAAACAGTACGGAAGTTTTCTTTGACTTTACTTAAGAGTAGAACATTATTTAATCTTATAGCATTTTATATATTTATTACAACTTTGAAGATGAAGTTGAGTTTGTGATGAAAGTTCATTTACAATCTAGTTGATAAACAATCTAGTTAATAAACTATCTAATAAACAGTACGGAAGTTTTCTTTGACTTTACTTAAGAGTAGAACATTATTTCATCTTATAGCATTTTATATATTAATTACAACTTTGAAGATGAAGTTGAGTTTGTGATGAAAGTTCATTTACAATCTAGTTGATAAACAATCTAGTTGATGAACAATCTAGTTAATAAACTATCTAATGAACAGTACGGAAGTTTTCTTTGACTTTACTCAAGAGTAGAACATTATTTCATCTTATAGTATTTTCTATATTAATTACAACTTTGAAGATAGAGTTGAGTTTGTGATGGAAGTAATTCATCAAGAACTGGAAAAGCAACAAAATTGATTTATGAAGCAAATATTTTGAGAGATTGATATTCATTTTCTGAACATTCTTTTGAATAGAGTATGATATTTTCAAAAGAAACATATTTTTGGACATTTTATTTATTTATCAAAATTTAGGAATGGAATAGATTTGGGCCAAGCCTGTTGTTCCTTCCTTATCATATTTATATGATTTGTGATTCTGTCCACGAACAAATAAATAAATATAGAGCAGTGGAAGAATCGACAGTTGCAGAAAAACCATGTTATCTAAAATTACCTATGGGTTGGAACCTGTTTTGTGTAAAACATCTCAATGAGCAGATAATCATATTATAATAATCTCAAAGCATTTTAAGAGATGAACAGATCCCTGCGTATCGTACTATATATTCTCTCGACCCTAAAAACACAGCAAAACTCTCTTCGTACATTTACTAAACTAAGAGATAAAAGAGAATATCAGTTTTTTATGGCACTCTGCATTATGTGGGATGCATTCTATATCCTATCACACCTAAATCCAAGTTTGATTATAACTTTAATATACAATATATTCATTGATCACTACGGTATAGCTTCAGATCGAATTATCTCGAGTATTTCATATCAATTATAACTTTAATATACAATATATTAATCACTACGGTATATAGCTTCAGATCGAATCATCAGGGGTATTTCAAGCAGAGGAAAGTGATTGACTCTGCCAAAAGATCTAAATTCATCCATTGAGACGAAGCATTATATAAAAAAAAACAGCTTTCAAGTTCAAGTTGCATTACACAAATCAGGTTTCAAACTTCAAGTAACTTGAAGTGACACGATTTTCTCCACAACTTTAGATTTTTTACTAATTAATGTTTTGTATAGAAATATCGTACTTTATTCTATCCAAACATAATGTAGATAATGATTTCTTCATAGAAAGGGCCCGTTTCATGAAGTCACAAGTTACGTATTCACATATGAACTTACACTGAACGGTGCCTCTTAATCCACTAGTTGACCGAACGAAGTGAGGTCTAAGATTCAAGTCGACGGTTCGGCATTTCTCTTGATGTTTAAATGTTTATATATTTATATGTTGCGCATTTACGGCGAAACGCGGTAATAGATTTTCATGAAATTTGATAGGTATGTTCCTTTTTAAATTGCGCGTCGACGTATATACAAGGTTTTTGGAAATTTTGCATTTCAAGGATAATATAAAAGGAAAAATGAGCCTCCTTCATACGCCAATATTAGAGTAAAGATCAGACTATAGAATTATTCATCATAAATCAGCTGACAAATGATGATTACACAGATGTGTGGAGAAGCCAGTCTATTATTACTGTATTTGTTGTACAAGGTCTATAGTTTCAATCAAAGACATTAAAGAGGTATGCATCTTTAAGCTGGGTTTACACCAAAGTTTTTAACAAAATGGTTATACCTCAATCCTTATAGATTCTATTAGATTGAACGTAAGTTGACAAATACATATGTTCATCATGTTTATGATAAGTTATGTTCAATATAATAAAATCTAAAAGGATTGATTTATTAACATTTTTTTAATAAATTTGGTCTAATCGCATCTTCAAGGTCTTTGGTTTCAATATTTTGTTTTGCAGTCATGGTATTATTATGCGTGCCCATCAGTATCAATATTCTCACATTCGAAAAAACTAATTTAATAGGTGAATAAAAATAAATGAATGAACTAAATAATGCTGGAGAAATTATAGTATTTTTGATTCTAAAAAATTAATTTTCATCAGATAGAAAGATCATCACGGAACTGGATAAATAATATCATCTTCAATACAAATTCAAACGTGAACTGAGTTTGTTAACATTTGAAACAGTTGACATCTGATACTTGTGGATGAGAATACTGCGTGAGGTCTACTGTTCACAGAACTACTAGTAAAAATATTCACTGCTGAGTATAATTCTAGTAATTGACTCGACAAGAGAAATCAGATAATCTTTTATTGACCAAAAACAAGGCATTATAAACAATTTACAATATTCATTCAAAATTTCAGATAATAACATGTTATATAGAATTAAAGTAAGTTTTAAAACTAATAGACATCAAGAAGATAACAGTCTCGTACTGTCGATATAGAAAACAGTATCATTAATCAAAAGAAATATTTATCTGAAAATATGAGGTGTCATGTACGATGACAACTTCCAAACCAACAATATCGATAAATGATTATATCGATTTGTTGAATGGATCCTGTGCACATGGCCAGTTGATTGGTGAAAGTGCAAAATTGATTCAGTGTACTTCCTAGTGCTCTCACGCTGCGTACAGACTAGGCCAGTGTATTGAAAGTGATGCATGGTCCATATCCCATAACCTTTAGCAGATTGCATAACGTTGTATCTGAAATATCTCAGCGTCCGAACTCAGCCACAATGTGAGACCAAGGTACAGGTGGAGTCAATCAGGCTGAAGAATCAGTGTTGGCCTAAATTTCAGGTTCATTGATGTGACAACTGAATGGTTCCAGTGAATCAGTGATCAATTAAGGAGTATGATAACATCATTTTAATTTAATAATCCGTTGAGGTCGATTGAAGTTGACGGTACTCACTTTTCTTCCTTTCTCCTCTAACAGCCAGTCATCAGAGTCGATTATTTTCATTCAATCTTCTTCATCATGAGCGAATTCATCAGATGAAAAAGCATGAAGATCAATGAATAGAACTTTTTGAGCGGGAAACTTTTCAATGCAAAAATAATTTAGCGTATCAAAATAGTGTGTGAATTAAGTTATCATTTACATAACCTCTAGACTGTGTACTCCAAATTAATAGAACTTTTTGAGCGGAAAACTTTTCAATGCAAAAATAATTTAGCCTATCAAGCATCAAAATAGTGTGTGAATTAAGTTATCATTTACATAACCTCTAGACTGTGTATTCCAAATTAAGGTTTAAAGCAGTTCTGGGCGAATGCCTGTTGTTTTCACCTGCATTGTATATTATCTATGAATAAATAAAATGGAATCATCAAGTATATGCGTTGTTGAAACTAGATAAAGCTTGAAAATCTTCTCGCAAATCATTTTATGATTAACAATGATTAACAATTACAGTGAGATTGACAATTTGACAGGAGTAAGTCATTTGTTAATTATTCAAAATTTTCTCAAGAAACTCGGGTAGGTGAACGTAAATGAGTGATAATAATAAACAGTAAATGAATACATTACATGAAAATTTTGAGTAGAGGGAAGTGATTGACTCTGCTTTTATTTCGGATCAATGCATTGAGAGGAGCACTTGGTTTTACATGCTGAAGGGGTGAAGTAATTTTATCACAATTTTTATAACAAATCTATGATGGTTCACAGCCTTATTAGAACTGAAAATTCACCATCTTCCTCCATACAATAATTATTTCTAATAAGATGCAATTTCCCAACAAATTAATATGACATTGAATGAAACGACTTCAAATTTTGATAACGGAGAATAAATAAAAAATCTGGTGTGGCGCACTCACACAACTTTCCTTGCCGTTATGAAAATTGATCACCTGACGCTAGTGTAAACGCGCATCTCAAGTCAAAGATCTGAGCCAGCTGGTGACACTTCAATAACGCTGGATACACAAGAGATCTGCTATCTCTTCATAGTGGATGATTTAATAGAATCAACAGTTGTCAAAAGTTTGCAATTGAATAATTACATTTTCTCAAATTTCAAGCTTATTTTCAATTTTAGTTGAAAATGTTACTGAACATTAATATTGTAGAGATTTTCATGCTCAGTCTTTTCCACTTGAAATTTTTTTGTTTACATTGTATCTGAAGCCTGATAATTGGAATCTAAAATCAAACTTTGCATAGATGGGGCGGAGCTCCTGAGATTTTTACAGATATGAGACTCATGGCAGTTGATAGAGCTTATCAATGAATTTTTTAGGTATGAGTTTTATCAAAATCGTTAGAGCCGTTTTCGACAAAATCTCGAAAAACCCTGTTTTTGACAACATTTTCGCCACTTTAGCCGCCATCTTGAATTGCATTTGATCGAAATTGTTCGTGTCGGATCCTTATGGTGTAAGGATCACAAGTTCCAAATTCCAAGTCATTCCGTTAATTGAGAGATGAGATATCGTGTACACACACACACACACACACACACACACACACACACATATATATATATATATATATATCCCTGATATGATCGGTTAACTGTATATGGTTTTTATTACAAAAGATTATTACAAAAGCTTTTTATTCCTGAAATATAAATACAATGCAATTTATTTTTCATCAAGTTTTAAAAATGATATCGTCCAGGTGACGACCTTGACGAGTGATGCACATATTCAGGCGTTCCATGAAGTTTTCAAAAACTCTACGCAGCATATCTGGCGTTATTCCAGTGATAACATCAACAATTGCTTCCTTAAGGGCTTCCAAGGTCCTTGGTCGAACTTTGTAAACCTCAGATTTGAGGTAACCCCAAAGAAAATAATCACATGGGCTTAGATCGGGGGAGCGAGGGGGCCATGAAACATCCCCTCGTAATGAGATCAAGCGGCCAGGAAACCGTTGTTGCAGAAGTTGGCGAGAGCGACGGGCGGTATGAGCCGTGGCACCATCCTGTTGAAACCAAAAGGCTTCCAAATTATTTTCCCCACCATACTCCTCAATTCTGGGGAAGAAAAAGTTCTCCAACATCTGACAATAGCGCACAGCGTTCACAGTAACGGTTGCACCTTCCGATTCAAAAAAGTAGGGGCTAATTATGCCTATGGAGGACACAGCACACCACACAGTCACTTTTGGAGAATGAAGAGGTTTTTGGTGAAAAGTTCGTGGGTTTTCAGCTGCCCAGTAACAAAAATGTTGTTTATTTACTGTGCACGAGAGATGAAAATGTGCCTCATCACTAGACCACAGAATAGTGCCGTGTTGTAAAGAAGCCAGTATTGCATTGCAAGCATCTGTACGTTTAACAAAATCTGCTGGCATCAATTCATGAACAACCATCAACTTATACGGGTGTAAATTGAGGTCTGAGTGTAAAATTCGCCTCACCGTTCTGGCCGACATTCCAAGAGAAGCAGCATGTTTACGCGCAGAGCGCGATGGAGATTGTTCAATAGACGCTCTCACCGCCATTATGTTCTCTGGTGTCCTCACACTCTTTGGTTGTCCGACTGGTTTTCTAGGCAGTGCAGATCCGGTCGCCCGTACACTTGTAATCCATTTCCTTATGGTTTAATATCGGGAACACTATCATGACGATTCAAACCAAACCGTCTACGAAATGCACGCTGGGTCGCCACCACACTATCCTTATTTTTAAAGAACGTTTCGACTACAAAACCACGAAGCTCGCCAGTCCACGGCATGGTGTCTACTAATAATGGTGTCTTTCCCCCCACCACATGGAACCTCTCCCACTCCGCTAACTCGCGCGCGTACTCTTCAGTGACTGATTGAAACTAGGGAGTCCACTCTGCCCCACCTTGTATATATATATATACTAGCAAGAACCCGTGCTTCGCAAGGATCTATTTTAAAACTTGACAAAATGAAAACTTGACGTAATGAAATTTTGAAGAATTGAGAATAGGCCTATAACCATCCTTGGTTGATTAAGAATCTATAAGCAAAATTTCAAGTTAATTAGTCCAGTAGTTCAGACGTGATGATGCGTCAAACATAATTTTCCTATCCCGTACGTGCATAAGCCAGCTCTTTATATAATTATTAGAGATATAGTTAACGACTGCAAGAGATAGGACTGTGGAACAGAATAGTGGTAAAACTATGATAGCGCCAGAAGTGTCTCAAACACAATAGTAGGTACTACATGAACTTTTTGAAAGTGATTTGAAAAAATGTTAAAACAACAGAACTGAATCCTTATCATTCTACCTTCATTTAGAGAGGCTTTTGTTTGAGCCGAATGGACATCTATTTATAAAAAAGTGAATGTCTATTTGTGTGTTTGTTTGTATGTTTGTTTCTTCCCTGTCGACTTGAAAACTACTTGACATAACGGCATGAAACTTTGGGAATATGTTGTGTGAATATTGGGGATGGTTTCTGAACAGAAATTTTGATAGGGGTGCTAATAATAATTATTTATTAATCCATTTTACATACATATGTTTTCGAAATTTTCGGCCGAGCGGCTACTGAAGAACGAAAAGATGATCATGATTCAAGATCATATTGTGATAATATGATTTAGCATCTAAAGTTACCAGCTGTAATAAACATATCACCCTGTGATAAATAATTGTGTACTGGTATTAAAACGGTAGTTTGGAGTTGAAGTGTAGTCGATTGGTACCAGCTGTTGATAATGGTTCCTTAGAAGACCTATACAAATAATTATCACTCCCCATATATATATATATAATTATATATATATATAATTATATATATATATATATAATATTCATATTGCATTCATTAATTACTAAAGAATGAAAGAATAATTAACAATTTTTTGAATTTAGCTTAGCTTATATTCATCCTAAAATGGAAAGAATATGGAATTCTGTGTGATTCATCGTACATCGCATATTTCCTGGACCATATATCGACAATCTACAGCTATGAAAACATTGAATATTTTTCTTTGAAACACTGATATAACCTTTTTTTTTAATTGAGAACTTTACTGATAGATATTACTACCAATTGATTGAGAAGAATAATATGTTTTCGGAATAATGAATGCTGCATGACTAAGCACATAGGAAGTACTTATTGAGATGTAAATGAACATATTGATTGTCAGATAAATTTCATGATTCACCAAATAAAGTCAAGTGTAACATGAGATACATTGGCGGTGCGAAGTTCGCTGGGTAAGCTAGTTGTAAATTAAGCTTTATTATTAATAGACAACGCTGAAAAAGACAGGCTCAATCACCATGAATACTATAAATCTGTCAGTTTGTCGGGGCTTAGCCTTTTAGTATAGGTAGAAGAAGAGAAAGAAGAAGAAGAAGAAGAAGAAGAAGAGAAAGAGGAAGAAGAGAAAGAATGAGAAGAGGAGTAAGAAGAAGAAGAAGCAGAAGAAGAAGAAGAAGGAGAAGAAAAAGAAGAAGAAAAAGAAGAAGATAGATTATCATGTTGCTTTGGCCTGTGATCTGTATAAATGTCCTGTAACAACTAAAGGTGCGTCCACACATGCCGAACCGAACCTCGAACCGCGCAGCAAACCGTGCATTCCTCCGAACATCTTGCCTTTCAACGAACATGAGCATATGTTTTCATAATGTTAAAAATCAGCTGTTAATCATCCGCCGTACCGTACTCCGAACCATTCGCCATGCCGCTTGCCTCTGTTCTAACTGCTCGCCTCACCTCACTCCGAACGCTGAACTTTTCAGCCAATCAGAGCCCTCGATTCAATTCGCCGTGCAGCTCGCTCCACAATATTTTGGCTATCCATCACAAGTGGAAAACATGCGAACATGAATACAGAAGTATGGGCAATTTTTTATTTGAATAAATTCATGTTTTGAAGAATTCATTGTTACGAATGATAAATTGATAGGAGCTTATAAATATTTTCTAATTGAAATGAAATAACTTCTGAAAAAATAATGATTGGATAAATACCAATATTGAATTATTGTTGACCAAGAACTCAGTACATCGACAATTCATTCAACTAATTCTGTATTGATGAAATTATAATAATTTTCTCTATTGATAATCAATTTCATCAACTAATCATCAACTAACTGAAAAAAGTACTTCAATTTCCATGAATTTATTAATAGAATTATATAAATCTAAAGTGTAGGTCATATCTAAATTCACAAAGAGTTCGATTCTTGTTGGCAAGATAGATGTTATTCAATGCAGAAATCATTGTTATTTTACTAAAAGATAGGATAAAATGAATAGTTCTTTTTCAGGGGGAGTTTTGACAACCAACAAAACTCATTTTTCATTTGAAGAAATAATATCAAAAAGGTGCATAGGACCTTACTTTTTTGTTCAGCTTGCCAAAATACCCCTTATTTCAATATAAAAATTTTCGACTGACTGTACAGTAAGTCAATCATTCTATCAAGGCTTGAATAATTTTGAAATTTTAATAAAATAAAAATGGTAGAGAATAATTATATGGTAGAGAATAATCTGATATACAGATATGTAGATATCAACACCTTTATTCAAAGACATATTAACTGCATGCGTTTTCATATTGCCGATACAGCATTGGTAAAACTGTAGACGTTTATTTAGCAGTCTCAAAAAACTGTTCTAGCTGAAAAATTAATAATACATGCCACGTGTAGGCTTATAAATTCCATCAGGAAAACGGAGTTCAAAACTATGGTTTTACTAAACATATGTTTTTGAGATAATTTCTTTGATGCAGCTGTTTCACATTCACCATTATAAATTATACAGAGTTTGTGAAAATAAAAATATTTATTGATTACCAAAACAATACTATTATTATATTAATGTTAATAATTGATTATTGAAACAATACTTTTATTATATCAATAATAATAATATTATTGAACATATCTATCAATTATCAGAACAATATTATTGAGGTTGAGTGGAATCAGGTAGAAAGCAATAATAGAACAGATGTTCTTTTTTGAATTTCTATCATATTATTTTGTTATTTCCAATGATTACAACATATGTTAGAATTAGCCTTTTATAAGTATAGAGATATCACATGTCAATAAATAAATATTATCTCATTTCCATATGGCACTCATCTTACCATGTTCATAACCTTACGTAATAGGATCCTTTTTCATCCTTTGAAACCCTTAGAGGCAAAATATCTCAAAATCCGTTCTTAGTGCGCGTCTAGCATGTTTGAAGAATATTTGTGCAAAGTTTCAAGTATGTAGGACAATTAGTTTGAGCTGTAGTGTGATTTTACATCAAAATTTTCGAAAAATGCCCTCTCCTGGACCCCCCTGTGCTCCTGATCGAAATTTTTCTGCATAGATCTAATTTTTTTTCGTAGCTGAACAAAAAAGTTCCTCATGACTTTGCTGTGCAATAAGCGGTTAAAAAGTACAAAATTTTGGGGGGGCCCCAGCTCCCTCAGGGGGGCAAATTTCTGAAAATCCTTTCTTAGTGGATGTTTTCAGGCTACCATAAACAATCGTGCAAAATTTCAAGTTTTTAGGCTCAGTAGTTTGGGCTGTGGTGTGATTTCAGTCTGTAGGGGCTTAGCCTTTTATAAGTATAGAGATAGACCAATACCCAAAAACCACTTTTTTGGACTCAGGGGACCTTGAAACGTACAGAAATTTAGAAATTGGACTACCTTAATTTTTTTCGGAAAGCAATACTTTCCTTACCTATAGGGCAAGGAAATTAAAATATAGAGCAACTTGTATTAGCAAATATTGAGCAACAAACTGAACAACATTTTACCAACATTTCGACTATGAGAGTTAGTCAAACTGATTCATAATTTCAATATATAATTCATCTCTGTTCTGTAATTTATCTCTGTATTTTAATCTCTGTTCCATAATTTCAAGTGAATATTCTCAGTTATCAGACTGCAACCAAATAAAGTGTTTTCTCACTTCGGAATTCCCTAGTAATATTGGGTATAACGGCAAATGATCTGCATTCTATGGGATCTCTGCCAAAAACGCGATACGCACAGTAATAATTGAACTATTAAATCTATCGCTCCTTTTCAAGATTATGTAATAAGGAATTTGACTATTCGAATTCTTCAAAGATTATTCGGCGGAATATGGTGTCACTGATGCTTCAACCTTCGAACCCCCAGCAAATCGGGGGCGATTAAGTCTCACTTTGTTATTCATACAGCGGCCGTGACTACCCGACAAATGGCCTGGTAACAGCGAATCCAAACAATTGCCAACGACGAGCTAAGTGTGAATGAGGCGAGCGTGTAACGAGCCAGCCATTCTAATTGCGCTAATTGTTGAGAAACGACGCGTAATTAGGCGATTAACATGCTTGGCATGGACCTCAACCATTCCAGTACACAGATTAGACCGGAGGAGCTGCGAAATTTAAATAAGGAGGTCTCGAAGTTGGGTCCTCAAAGGGGGTCCCAAAGATCCCCACTTTGCAGTCGGCAACTGCTGCTTTCAAAACTCTCTCAACTTCTGCGCTGTGCTGACTCTTCATTAATCTTATCTGACTTCGTATGCTGAATGCTGAATTCAAAAATCTATTCCCATTCCCACATAGTGCTCGATGCGGATCTGTCTTCCAGTACTAGTCTTAATCCTGATTGCACAATTTTCTGCAAAAAATATAATATGATATTATTGTGAAAAATCAAATTGTCACAAGTAGGCTGAAGATCAGGAATTAGATAAGTAATATCAAAATGGAATAAGAATAGTTTGTTTGACTTTCGATCTCAAAATTCTATATTTTTTCCAAAGTTTGGAATTTTCTAATTAATTGTGATTGATTCAATTCAATTTAGAAGTATTCTTTTTAAATTTAAAAATGATTTTTGTGTGTTCTGAATTTTAAATTGAGTGTGTAATTGAAGAATGTTGAGTGACACATAACCTAGCTACATTTGGACTGTTGTATAAATTAGAATTGGAACCGTTTTGGGCTTATAAGCCTGTGGTACTTTTCTGTAAGTTGAGTAATTCTCATTGATTAAATAAATAAATAAATAAATAAATTTGGGGTGGAACATGCTCAAAACACTTGGAAAAACTTTTTGTTATTCAAAAACACCTTATAAGAGCTGTATTGGGAAAACCCAGACTCTATCCAAGTGAGTACCTGTTTAGTGAGCTAGATGTTTTAACTGTCAGGCAGCTTTACATAGAAAAATTTAATCATCTACATAAATAAACATATGAATCTTTTCAACCTGCGTGTTTCACCGTATAACCTCCGTCCCTCATCTATTACTTTTGAAATTACAGTTACTATTTTATCAATTTGTAGAAAAAAAAATTTTATATCAGGTATCAAAGCTCATCAATGTTATTCCTAGCCATTTTATCACTAGTAAATTAAATAGAAAACTGCTAATTGAAATTCATACATGGATAATCTCGAACAATGTAATTTTGGCAATGTAATTTCCTCATAGCTTAGTATTATCATGTTTTTCATGTAATTTTCAACTATTCTTTACTTTCCCCTATGCCTTCACTCTGCTCTTTCTCTTCCCCTCCTCACTCACTTTCTCTTTTCCCTATTTCTTAATACAGTAATATATCATTATTATTTTCTTGTACTGTTGAGCATTGAACACTCGGCCTCTGCGCTCAGGTTCCTTGAACCTTGCAGGGACTTCCCGTTTTTAATATAGTTATGTATAACCCTATTAATTGTATTTTTCTTTTTCATTTTATATTGTACTTTACTTTTTTCATTCATAACCATTTTTGTCATTGTAATTATGTCTTTGGGACAAATAAAGATTTGATTTGATTTGAAATTGAATGAAAAAGACTAAGAAATTGTCTAAAAACCACATATTTATTGATACTTGGAAAGACCGGTTTCGGTTATTACACCATTGTCAATCTCCGATAAACTTAAACTGAATACAAGAGCAGTTAGAGAGCAAAATGTTGAAGCAATGACAGATGTTTGGTGTTTGAGCCGCCATTAATGTGACGTAGTGGGAGGTGCTTGGCTAAATATCTAGACCAATAGCAGACGTTCACCTTGTCAGTCATCCACCAATCAGATCGCTTGCTCAAAGCTGAACATTCTGCAGCAGTAGAGAGCTACTTTGGTTGTAGTTAACTGGAGATTGGTAAAAATGTGACACCCGAAACCGGTATCTCGATATTCTTTATTCATTCATTTATACAATAGTAAATTATCAAAAAGAAATAAATCTGTATAATAATTCTAATAAATCTGTATTGTGACAACTTCAAGTACTTTTATTCAAAATCATTTATGCATTATGAAAATTTGAACAAACAATTTGTTTCAAAGCAAGAAGCTTTCATACAACTATTTAGAAAGACGTTAAGAGTATTCAGTGTTCTGTCTTGTTCATTTCTTTCATTGACAAAAAATATCATAAAGCAGTACAGTTCATGTAGCTCTACCTTTACTTGTAATACAGTATTTTGTTTCAGAGTAATTGAAAAGCTGAACATAGAACGTTTTGTAATCCAATTGTAATTTTTATTATTGATTCATTTGTATTGTATTGGATTCTTATTGACCGTACGTAGTGAGGTCTATGTTTTAACTCGGGTTTTCTTTTGTCTGTCTGTATGTAACGCGACTACGGCCAAACGCGTTGATAGAATTCGATGAGATTTGGCAGGAATATTCCTTTTTCAACTACGCGTCGATGTATTCCCAAGGTGTTTTGAAATTTTGCATTTTAAGGATATCCAAATCATAAATAATATTGAAAAATGGTATCCTTTCAATTGAAAACCAATCCCACAGATACAAGCTAAACCTTTTGCATAATTTTTGTAACTGAGGTAAAATTTTAAATCTCCATCAGATTTTGGAGGCGACAATACACTTTCGACACACAAGGTGTGAAAAATTCACAAAGGAATTGTCCAAATTCAAAAGGAATTCGTCCATACTCTGATATCACTACATATATCATCTACTTTGGAGATATAGGATCAATCAGACTATAGACTTATTCATAATCAATCAGCTGACAAGTGGATTATTCATTGCATGCATTACAGAGATGTCTGGCCGTGTCTATTTCTATAAGGTAGTTTCAATATTTTTTATGATGCGTGCCCATCAGTATCAATATTCAAACTTGAACTGAGTTTATTAACATAAGTGGGTTTTTGATCTTGGAGAAAACAGTAAGTTTTAAGAGTAAATATTATGATTTAACTGTGAATTGTGATTCAACTTAATCAAGTTGAACAGATGACATCAGATACTTGTGGATAAGAAAAGTGCGTGAGGTCTACTGTTCACAGAGCTACTAGTATTGTGTTGCAGCAATGGATCATTTCATATTCCACTGATATTTCATAATTGAATGAGTGAAGCGAATTCTATGTTTCAAGTCACAAAAACAGTGGTAGGGAAGTGCAATAGTCTGTAGATTGCACTCTATCATACTAGCATATATGTTAGGTTAACTTAGTATTATGAATGTATATTATTTTGCTTATAACTATTTCAAACTTAATTTACTTTTTGTTATATTCTTGCTCATAGGAACTCTCCCCCATTCACAGATGTATAGTCTTCTTGGGGGATTCCACTTTTCAATAACGTTACAAGTTTAAATAAAATATTAAAGTAATTTATCTTTATATATTTATTGCTTTATTGTAACTTAACTATATTTACAAAATTGTAATTTCATGTGGAAATAAATTGAATTGAAAATTGAAATTGAAGTCAATCGGCGTTTGTCTGTTTGTTTGTACCGCAGTTACAGTCGCAGTTATGGTCCGATTTAAAATTTGGTATACAAGTACTTTGAAACAAGGCGCAGAAATGTATGTATTCAAAATTTTTCAATTCATACTCGTTTCAAGATGGCGGCACTTTATTCGGAAATTCTACCCTAAAAAACAATCTAACTTTTCAATAATTTATCAGATCAGGTTCAAATTGGGCTCATTCTTCTCAGCTCTTTGAAGCGGTATTATTTCATGTATCACATGTTAAAAATTTTCTAATTTATGGAATTAGACTTTTTTAACAAGTCCCAATCCAAGTTTCAGATTTTTTATTTTTTCAACCGTGCTTCCAAGCTCAAAAGTGTAGAGGACATTTACTCTTCAGCGCTCCAAGGTGGTCTTATTTCATATATCACATGTTGAAAATTAAAAAAAATTATAATTCGATAATTCCCCCCCCTTCCAAAAGTCCCAAATTTCAAGTTTCAGATTTCTTATCTCTTTAGCCATGCATCCTAGCTCAAAAGTGTAAGAAACTATCATTTTCCAGCACTCCAAGGCGGTCTTATTTCATACATTACAACATGTTGAAAATTTTGAATTTTTTATAATTCAATCATCCACCCAAGATCCAAATTTCAAGTTTCAGATTTTTTACCTATTTAACCGTGCATCCTAGCTCAAAAATGTTAAGAACTTTTATTTCTCAGGGTCTTCCACCGATCCTATTGCATTTATATCATCATACTCTAAATCCAATTTGTATGTGTGTTCGTGTGTCAATAGTGATTTTAGTGAGTGTAGCGAATTTTTATTTATTTAATTTATTTTATTTATTTAATCATTCAGAATTACACACTTACAGAAAAGTACCACAGGCTCATAAGCCCAAAACGGTTCCAATTCTTATTTATACAACAGTCCAAATTAATGTACAGCAGCTAGGTTATGTGTCACTTAACATTCATCAATTTTACACTTAATTTACAATTCAAAACACACAAAAATCATTTTTAAATTAAAAAATACTTCTAAATTAAATTAAATCAATTCTTATGTTCTCTGAACTACTAGTTATCACATGTACAGAACTGTACGATACATAACTTGGACTTGTTATGAACCATCACATCAAGTACTTGTCCAAACTACCAAGTAGCTCTCAAGATTTTTCTTCAATTGAATAGATATTCATAATCTATTCCGGATATTGTTAAAGCCGCTCGAACAAAACACGAGTAGAAAGAGAGCCAGAATTCGAAAGTGAAGGAGAGAGTGAACGTAAATCGTCAGGGTGCATTAGAAAGAGAAAGATAGCCCACGGTAACTAACGACCGCTCATAAAATTA